>NC_057794.1:427660245-427689792 GCF_018294505.1 Triticum aestivum | reverse complement strand
GACCATAGGAGGTCCATTTCCTCCGTTGCGGTACGCCACACCCCTCCCGATCAACAGGACCCCCGTTTTGACCGTAGGAGGTCCGTTTCCTCCGTTTTGCGGTACGCCACACTCCTCCCGATCAACAGGACCCCCGTTTCGACTGTAGGAGGTCCGTTTCCTCTGTTTTGCGGTACGCCACACCCCTCCCCATGAACACGATGCATTTCGTTGCCTCCCCATGAACACGACGACGACGCTGTTTCTCTGTTCCACCCAGCCATGTACACGAGCCCTGGCCGTACATATGCGCGAGTAGGCGTTCGAGACCCCGCCCGTATGTACACATACGTGGCTGTATTTTCTTTCTTGCACCCTGGCCGCTGTACGTACGTGTACATGCTACGTGTGCGCCTCTACTACGACACGTGCATGCCTCTACATCTACCAGTATGTATGTATGTACACGTTCGCGACCAGAATGACAACGCTACGTACGCTTCGACCACGTGGGTCCCGACTGTAAGGCACTTCCTTGCGTGTGAAGATGTAGCTGGTGGGTCCCAGCAGTCAGGGGGCGAATTGTTTTTTTTGCCCGGACGCACTTCCTTGCATGCGAAGATGTAGCTGGTGGGTCCCAGCAGTCAGGGGGGCGAATCGTTTTTTTGCCCGGACGCACTTGCGTGCGAAGATGTAGCTGGTGGGTCCCAGCAGTTAGGGGGAAACGTTTTTTTTGCGAAATACGATGGCCCATCCGGTGGGTCCCCGCTGTCAGGTGGAGGAATCATTATTTTGCGCGTAATAAGGAGGCACTTCCTTGCTACGGCCGTGGACCCAGCTGTCAGCCTCTCCACGTACAGTCCACGTCCGATGGAAGTCGTTCCTTGACCACATTGACCACGCCGCGCCGAGAGCACCACGGCGGTGGACGACAACGAGGACTAGGAAGGGGACGACTTGGAGCCGGGGAAGACGCGGCAGTGGATGCCCACGCGAAGAGGAGTACGAGGGTTCACTGGTTCGGCTGCAGGGTGAGGCTGCTGTCGCCGCAGAATAACAGGGGGTGTGGGTGAGTAGAGGGATGGCCTGGCCAGCGGTGGGAGTAGTAGGGGGCGGTGAGGCCTCCGCGGCATCACAGCCGGCCATGGGAGGTAGGAGCACGCGGCACGACCGCCGCTGGTTTGGGCGGCTGGAGCAAGAAGACCAGAGGTTGAAGAAGCACTACGACGTTGGATGAACATCGTACGGTAACAGGAGCTAGAATCATTCATATTGACTAAGTTGACAAAGCCCTCCGTCCCCGTCAACTTGGTAGGCCCACAAGTCAGCCTCCCACTATGCTGGGTTCCAGCTGGCAGGGGGAATATTCATTTTTTTGTGTAATAAGGAGGCACTTCCTTGCATGCGAAGATAGCTGGTGGGTCCGACATGTCAGCGGGGGGCACGTTATTTTCGCGAAATACAGAGGCCCTTACGGTGTGTCCCAGATGTCAGGTGGAGGAATCATTATTTTGCGCGTAATAAGGAGGCATTTCCTTGTGTACGGCCGTGGACCCAGCTGTCAGCCTCTCCACGCACAGTCTACTTCCGATGGTGTCGTTCGTTGACCACGTTGACCAAACTGCGCCGAGCGCATCCAAGGTGGTGGACGATGGTGAGGCCACGGACAGCAACGAGCCGGAGATGGGAAGACGCGGGAGTAGAGTCGCAAACGGAGAGGTGTACGAGGGTTAACTGGTTCTAGTGCGGTGTGGTTCGGCAGTCGGTGGAGAAGAACAGGAGGTGTGGAGGGGTGGAGGGATGGCCTGGCCAACGGTGGAGTAGCGCTTCATAGCGAAGTGTGCTAAGCAGAGCTGCTAGCAGCAGGAGGCGGGAGGTGGTCCCTGCGGTGCTGGAGGAAGAAGACGAGAGATTGAAGATGGATGCCGGTTGTTGGATGTAAATCCAACGGCTAACATGTCAGAATCATTTGTTGACTAAATTGACAACGACTTGCGTTGGATTCGACCTATTGGCCCACATTTCAACCTCCAAAAATGTGGCACATATTCAACCCATTTTTTCAGAATTTACAGTCTTTTTTTGCGCGGTAGAATTTACAGTCAATTTGATCTTTTTTTTGAATTACAACCATTAGCTGGGCTGGGTGAACAAATAATGTAGCGTCCATGCGGCCCATTTATTTTATTTCCTAAAAAATTACAAGCCATTTGCACTTTCTTGAAATACACAATTTTGCTGGGCTGATTCTAATTATAATGTTGGGTTGGGCCAGCAATGTTATCAAAAAATAAAAAGGGGCTGAGCATTTTGTTATAAATATATTTAAATAATAAGTGATATTATTACATTCGTCCTTAAATCTTACCAAGCTTTTGTACACAACCACTAGGATTTTCGTGCCAAAACAATCCAGGATTTTATTTGTTAAGAAATTATTTTTATAAGTTAATAAGATGTGGGATATTGTTTTCTTACATATGTAAGTATCTGTTAAATATATGATGACAATAAAAATAATATATAATAACATATAAAATAATTTAAATATATATAATATAGTTAGAAGGGAAACATAAGTTGGACCTGGCGTTCCTATTCTTATATAGAAAAATAGAACAGACCTCTGCGTTTTCTTCAAAAAAATACATAAATTGGGCTGCCAAAAATAAAACCTCAGATGGGAGGTCCATAGGCCAGTCGATACATGACGGCCCAAAGAAAATACAAACAGGCCTATGGACCTCCCATCCGAGGTCGTGGGCTGCGCATGTTAAAAATGAAAGCCTAGACGGGGCAGCCCAAAACCACGTCCAACACTTGCAAAAACTTCGTCCCTCATTTTCTCTGTGTTTCGCACACTCAACATTGTGTGGGCATTTTGACTGTGCATCATATGAAGATGTGCTATGCACGAATGTTGATCAACATGATGTTAACTGGCTGGTAGTTCCATTTTCGACCATGAATAAAACTTCCAACATGATGTTAACCCTGTTTGAAAACGCCGTGTTAATATAAATGCTCTGCCTCTGAAAGTTGCAGTTTCTTATCTGAAACTGAAACTTGCAGTTTCTTCTCTGAGAGTCACATTGTCTGCACTTTTATACTCCTATGAAACTACATTTTTTTAAGTGCTAAAAATAGATCTCTAGAATTCATAAAATACTTCATATGCTCAATACTGCAAATCTGAAATTCAAAAGACATTCATATCTGAAAGTACTCTCAAAATACACAACACAAAACACAATTCACAACCTGCAAATACTGACAACCCTAAGCTCCTCCTGACAATTCACAACCTGCCCGACTATTGGGCTGGGGGGCAGTCCCCTCCTATTCGTCGGCGGTAGACAGCCGCCCCGTGAGACGATATGAACGGCGAGGGAGACGATGGCGGGGAAGCGTCATCGGGCCAACTGCTTTTCTCCTCTTGCAGTTGGGTTCGGTCGACGAAGACTCCACCGGCTCGCTCTGGCAGGACACCCTCACAAACGACACCTTGTAGATGCTCGATCCTTCAATCTCTGGTGGATGCTCCATCTGGGATCGATACTCCCACCACCACTCCCTCACGATCGGATTCGGTGAATCCGTTTGCTCCATGGCCGAGAGGAGCAGCTCTATGTACTCCGGCGCGACTCCCTCTGGGAGTATTGCCGCCTTTTCACTCTGTTGCAGATATTTGGCCATGGATGTCGCCGTCGCCGCTAGTTGGTCCTTGTTGTCAAACCAAGACTGTATCTCCAACATCCTAGCTAGCTTCACAGGGTCGCCATCTACGATCCTCACGTATCGGTTGTACTCCTCCATCGATCTACTTCTCCATAGCACCTTCACTCACCGGCGGTGGTTTTTGAATGGAAGAGGAGAGGAGCAGCGCTGGTTTTGGATCAGAACAGGAGAGGAGCGACGCTGGTTTTGGACTGGAATAGGAGAGGATGGGCGGTGGTTTTGAAATGGAAGAGGAGAGGAGTGGCGCTGCATTTAGATTGGAAGAGGAGAGGAGTGGCGCTGCATTTAGATTGGAACAGGAGAGGAGCGGCGGTGGTTTAAGAGGAGAAGAGCGGAAGAGCGGCGCTGGTCTTGGAAGTATTTTTTGTTGTTTTGCGTATTTTGGGTCAAAGTTTGACCACGTACTGTATTTGACAAGCAAAATGTGAATGCATGTCACCAAAAATTGTATCGTTTGGTTCGTATCTAAATGTACTTTCAAATTATATTATTTTTGCAACGTATAACATATATTTTATGTGCGGAAATCATGGTCAATTATGACCCAGAATAAAAGGGAGACTAGTTAATGTCGGGTCGCTTTCTTAATTGAAGGGTAAATTGATTTTGATTTTGATCCAGTCATAGCGCCAGCCCTCTCGTCCAATCCTAAATCACTGCTGCACGCTCCTCTCCCTCTTCTCCATTGCAAAACCACCTCCTCTCCTCTCCATCATCTCCATTCCAAAACCACCATCTCGCCTGTCCCTCTTCTGATCTTCTCCATTGCAAAACCACCTCCTCTCCTCTCCATCATCTCCATTCCAAAACCACCGTCTTGCCTCTCCCTCTTCTGATCTTCTCCATTGCAAAACCACCTCCTCTCCTCTCCATCATCTCCATTCCAAAACCATGGTCTCACCTCTCCCTCTTCTCTATTGCAAGACCACCGTCTCTCCTCCCATCTTCCAAAGCTAGCACCGGACCACTCAAAAGGACATCTATGGAGAGGATGCAACAGCGAATCAGGCAGATCGTCGGTGGCGACCAGGCAAAGTTATCCAGGTTGAAGGAGATCCTTAGTTGGTTTGACAATGAGTGGGAGATTTCGAGGACGGTGCGGGCCATGTGGCAATGTATGCGAAAGAGCGAGATGGCGGCTATGAGGGCGGCGATGTACATGTACTCCTCGGCGGCAGTCATGCTGCAGTCCTCTGAGTTCATCGAGTATCTCCTCTGGGCGATGGAGCAGACAGATTCGCCCGAGGCGACAGTCAGGCGAAGGTGGTGGGCGTACAGGTCGAAGGTCGAGCACCCAGAGGATAACGAATCGATCGAGTATGGTGTGCCGTTCGTGAGGGTGCAAAGCTAGCCGGAGCCACATGAGTATTCATTCTCCCACCGCAAGAGGAGGCCGGATGGCGCGACGTCGCTTCCCCGCCGTTCTCCGCGGTTCCCTCGACGCTCGCCTCATTTCAACGGCGGCGGTAGGGTTTAAGGTAAGCTTCGCACTAACCTAATCTTCCACCTGCTCATGCTTACAATCAATGTGACAGCTAATGAAAAACATGCTTACAATCAGTCTCCGAGTACTACGCCAATCACCCTAAAATAGCTCTGGACCTTTGGGTCAAAGTTGTGACACAATGTACAAATAAAGAAAAATACATTGGTGCTTCTTTCAGAAAAGAGTACTCCCCAGAAAACTGCCAATATAAGCTACTAGTATTTGGTTAGATGATTTGCTGCCGAGAAAGATCCATCCACAGAGAGTGCCACACATCCCACTGGTGGTGGTGTATGCCAATGCTGCATGCAGCATGGTTGGCGTCGGTAAGTTTTTACTTCGCACACCTCGCACTCTGCATATATGCCGGTTCCATACGTACATTTGTGTAGTTCCACCAAAATGCAGCTGAATAACCCTGTTTGCACAGATAATGAAAAAGCGTGATTACATTATAGTGGCACTAGTTGATGAAACACACAAAATAAATAGAAGAAATATTGCGATAGTATCATAGTATGCCATGCTGCGAGGGCGAGATGGGCCCTGCGATGCCTCATACAGTACGCCTCATACTAGACATCGTCCCAAGTCTCCCAGATACACCTGCTGCCAGTGATGAACATCAGTGTATAGCGGTAGTACAAGGAGGCGCCTTGAGACATTCAAATCTCTATTTTTGTACATATCAACGAAAATTAAGCACCCCAGTTTGCAGAAACGCTTAAACATTAACAATGGGACTAGTTGATGAAACATACATTAACAAAGAGAAGCACTTTCTTTATCTACATTGGAAATGAAATGATAGAGATGACACTCGCTCTATTTTAACTGTATTATTACTTCATTTTATCAGTGACACTAGGGTCGAGCAGGTGGCAAACGAGGTGTACCGTGCGTCGCAAGGATGGAGGCCGGGGGTGCTTAGACTGGGATGCTGAAGCTGGCTCTTTCAGTCACCAACATGGATGATTCAATTCATGGTACATTTTGGTATAGTTCACCTAAAATGAAGCAATGCCCTGTGAGCTAGCAGCTTCTTCTTCAAAAAAATTTAAGAAAAGGGCTCCAGCCCCGGTTCCATTTCCATCAGAAAACTAAACCCACAGAGCTTCTTCTTCATTAGTTGCAATAAAATTGAGCAACATCAAGGTTGGTTGTGAAGCTCCTGGATTGCTCAACTATAATTTGGATATCATTTGTGCAGTTCAACTAAGATCGAGCGTGAAATGTATATCTCTGTTTGCACAAAAAAAGGTGGAAAGGAGGGTGACTAACAAGTGATGAAACATGCATCAAATGAAAAGAAGCATGTTCCTTATATGAATGGCAATCCTACAAGGACAGTAGCAATTTCTAAAGCACTGGCATTGCTAGATATTAGTGTGGGCATTAGGATTAACTATGACAACCGTTAAATACGACATTACTTTGGGCACGGGAGAGTAGGCGGACCAGGACAGTTGCATTTCTAACAAAAAGAACCAACTTATCTTAGTGGGAAATTTTAGTAGGACATGCAAAGAAGTGCCATTGATTCATATTACTCGAGGCATTACATTGAAAACAACATTGGTTTAACGTGTTGTCAGTGTGAAACGACACCTATGGGATCACAAGAATCCCTACTACGGTTGCGGGCCACGGGGGTCGTAAAACCCTACTCCTGCTTTGGTGGATTGTATATCAGTGTTCTTGAGCTAGCTATGGGGCGTGAAGAGCTCCAAAAAGCTGAATCCCCCTCCTGGTCGCCTCGGGCCTCCTTTTATAGGAAAGGGGTCACCACCGTGGCACACAGGAGGTGGAAAGGGTACAGTAATGCGAGTTTATCCCTCGCATTACATGACAAGGCGCATTTAATGCGTCTTGCTTCGGTGTCCTTGCTTTATCGGGGACGGGGGAGAGCCCTGTCCCGTCCGTCGCCGCTCCCTCTTGTGTTGACACGCGCCCTGGCCAGCGGTGCTTGTGGTGCCATGTAGGCAGGCAAGCAGCTGAGGTGGCGCAGTGGTGGGTCTCCACGAAGATCTGCATGCCGCCACGCAGGTGCCTGCCCAACTGGTTGGGTCGGCAGCTGCATGCGAACGGCAGTGGAGGCGCGGCTGGTGCGGGCCTGATGGTGGCCCCATGGGTGTCCTTGGCAAGGGCCTTGCCGGGGCCCCGGCAAGGGTCTTGCCGTGGCGCTCGCTGTCATCCCTGGCAAGACTCTTGCCGGGGACCTTGTGGTCCTTCTTTGCTGGAATCCCGCCAAGGGTCATCACCTTCTTAAGTGGGCATCTGGTTTTGAATGTCTTCACAAAGATCTGCATGCCACCACGGGGATGTCTCCCGAATCCTTGCCCCCATGGGGGCAGTGGACTCAAGGGTGACCTCGCTCTGTAGGTGTGGGGCGAGCTGCCACGGCAAGGATCTTGCCGGGCTAGCTAAAGCTGTCCCCTTTGCTCTTTGTGGTCTTTGTCTTGGCGTCGTTCTGCTTCTCTTCAGCTTCAGCCTTACCTTGGTTTACCTCCCTTGCCGTGCTCGGTGTGGCGGCGCCCGTGGCTCAGACTGCCCGTGCACAGACATATGGGTACAAAAAGTGTACCCCCCTTTTTGTACACCGACACGTGTCCTTACTTTTAACAGTGCAACTGCTACATTTTACCAGTGGCATTACATAAGAGTGGCTTGGGGCAACAAACATCAGAATAGGATATCTGGGTTGGTCCCATTTTTGTTCGGTATAGCCACCTTATACTGTGTGAGGCTAGCAAATCTAGTGCTGGACTTACTCTGTTGACTTGTCGCCCAGTCCCCACTTTCTTTCCTTTTTCAACCAATAGATCGGGTTTATATTGAGTTTGTAGTGCATTTCCCTTTATTTCCCTATTAGACCTAGAGACCAGTTGGATAGCCAGTCTCTGCTACTTTTCGCCCCCATTATTTCCTCTTTCGACCAAGTCCTAGATTCAGGTAACAAATCCTCCCCCACCCCCACCCCCTTTCTTCCTTGTTTGGACCAAGTAGTACTAGATTCGAGTGCATGAACTAGTTTTACCTCTTAAACATAAAAAATTAGGTGGTTTTCGAACAGCCGATTGATCCTATCTACGAGGGGGCCTGAGAAATAGTAAAAGATACAAATGCAGCGACGTCAGGAGCTCGGGAAGTAGAGCAAGGCCGGTTTTGAAGGAAGTTATACCTGATGGTCGCCGGGATGTTGCTAGGTGGGCGGCGGGAGGCCGGATCTGCCCACACTACGGCAGCGAGGAAGAAGGGGTCGGAGGCCCTCCCTCGCCAGCGATGCTTGGGAGAGAACGGCAAGGCAGGCTGATCGGGATGCGCCCAGCAGTGGGTAAGAGCCGTCACTGAGGACGACCGCGTGAACATTGCACCTTATCACCTTCCCCGACGGAGAGGATCTGGCTAGATCTGTGAGCAGCAGTGAGCAGAGAGAGAGAGAGAGAGTATGGCCACCGCTGTCGTATTTAGATTTGGAGAGCCCGAGACAGTGTGAAGAGAGCAACACTAGCAAGCAAGCGCGGAGGCTCCTGCCTATATAGTGGAGTAGTACTAGTTTTCTTTTGTCTACCGGAGCCGGCTTGACCTCGTCAATGACTGTCGAGAAGTCTTCATGCACGTGGCCCGAAGGCGCAGTTGTCGTCATTTTGATCTGAAGCGCCGGATTATAACATATAACACGAAAAAATGCCACATGACAAGAAATCATAACCTCAGTGCCCAAAGGAGACAACATGAATCCTGACGGACAAACTAGACGAGGAACAAAGCTCAAATTAAAGATAAACTCGTAGAAAAGGGGTCCATCGATAGATGTCCTAATTAACATAGCCGGCTTGACCTATATGGCAGCCGAGTAGTCATTGTTCGTGCATGTGCCCCCAATGACTAGCCCAACTCAGTTGTCACTGTTTAACCCTCGCAGTGATCCGAAGCACATGACACTTAATTTTGCGAGATGACAAGAAACCTTCTTTTAGATTTCTCACCACAACTACAACCATGTACAACACAGCATGCACGATATGTAGACGATAGCCAATCCAGGCATGTCTGCTGGAGTCTGGTCACATGCATGGACGAACTGATCTTCCGTGTCTTGCAGTGATTGTCCAGGCACCAACGTAGTACAACACTTCTCTAGTACTATCGCTCGTCTCCCTCTTCTATTAAGTCACCCGACTTGCGGGGCCGGGGAGTGTGCCTATGGTCAATTCTCAATTACCATCCCACATGTGTGTGCAAACGCAATATGACGCGCGTTCCATTCGGAGAGCAGCGTGCCAGACCGACCGACCATCTGGGGTGCGACGCGAACGCGACGGGCGTGCTGTATACTCCGTACATGTGTACCGCCATTTTCTAGATGCTTTGCTCCATGGCGCGGGCGCAATCCATGGATACAAAATTAGTATACTGTATACTATTTAAAAGTCGAGGGCGGGGATTTTCCTGCGCGGTAGGCGGCGGGGCAGTTCCGCCTAGTCAGTTTGACAGAGACGCGAGAAGACGAGAGAGTATGCTGCTGCAAATGTAGGGCTGTGTGATTTGACAGCGAGTTACTGCTGGACAGGTGGGGCCCCGTGATTTGACTTGCCATTATCATTTTAACTGCGGCGCTACGACCAGCGTGAGTCTCCCGATTCCTGACCACCTCCATACAGGTGCCTCTCGCAATGCTCCACCATGTAGTATAGGCTGGCTCTTGCATGAGAGCCCACTTCTCCACTTTTTCCTTGCCTCTCTTTCCTCCACATATGCAAAAATGCCATGTAAAGTGCACCATTGTACTTACTTTTACTTGCTCCTACAGGTGCTTAAGCTTTCCACATAGGCATAAAGTCTGATGTGGCAAGTTAATCAAGAAGAGAGAGACTAGTTTGGTGACCCAAGGAAGAAACGGTGCTAAGCGCGTGTACCTAGGTGAAAAGACAATTTTGAGTCTATAGCTAATTAAATGAAGCAAACTTAGCAACACCATTTCATTGGAAGAGGTCACTCCTTGGCAAATGCAATAAATACTAGTACTCCGTGTGTCCCATAATATAAGAATGTTTTTGGCACTACACTAGTGTCAAAAAAAACATTCTTATATTATGGGATGGAGGGAATACGAAGAAAGAGATAGAGAGGAGTAAAAAAAATACACTTATAGCCAACCTTATAGCCAACCTTGTTGTAGTATGAGTGACTAAGTGATGACTATGTATGACATGCCAACATCAAATAGCCTAACGCACCGTGTTAAATCTTCAAGGGCGCGGCCGCGCGAGCGACGCGACGGTCGTGGTAGGCGCGACCATGATACGGGCTGCTGGCAGCCCTTGGATCTGAGATCAAACGGACACATGCTAAGTTGCTGAAAATTTGCAGAATAACCCTCCAGGATAGGATATTCACCCATAGGTCTAGAATCACGCCATGCAACCGTTCGATCTCAGATCCAAGGGCTCTCGGAAGCCCGTATCATGGGAGAATGGAAAGCCACTACCCTGCCAT
This sequence comes from Triticum aestivum, assembly GCF_018294505.1. Classification (NCBI taxonomy): domain Eukaryota; kingdom Viridiplantae; phylum Streptophyta; class Magnoliopsida; order Poales; family Poaceae; genus Triticum; species Triticum aestivum. Next base: position 427,679,090 of record NC_057794.1, on the reverse strand, counting down.
TTGCACGCTGGCAGTTCACTCCTACTCGTCCCCACACGTCCTTCAATACTACGGCGGTTCGCTCCTAGTCATCCCTTCCATTCACATTACAGCAGTTCCACTAATCCTAACCCTCCTCCCAAATCCATGGTGTCCCAAATCTCCACGATCGGAGGTGACTACAAGGTTAGAACCATCACCGGCGATGAGTTCGACGTCATCTACACCCATTCTTCCGCGACGGTGAAAGGATGCCTTTCTCGCTTTAGACGCATGTTCGAAGACTCAGATGATGAGTGGGTCGCTGGGCTAGATGTTGAGTACACCACAGTCCTGGGACGAGAGAAGGATCTAAAGGACGAAGAGAGGAAGAAGCCCGCCGTGATCCAGGTTTGCGTGCATGACTTATGCTTGGTGTACCACATATGCCATGCCGACATTGAGTGCCAGGATTTTAAGGACTTCCTCGAGAGCAACCTAGTAAAATTTGTTATGATAGACTTTGGTAACGACAAAGAAGTCCTCCGTCGGATAGGCCTCATTGTAGGCAACACCATCGACCTCCAGAAGAATTGGCTGGTGTCCTCTCGTCAGCCTTCAATGCTGACCCTGGCAGGAGCCATGGTTCATCCTTCATATGGTAAACTGGAGAAACCTCCATACACGTTTCATCGTCATGCATGGCAATGAAATGTATTAGATATAGACCACATCCACTACGCTGCAATGGATGGCTACCTTTGCTTCAATATCTACAAGGGTTGGATGAAGAGCAACAACCAAGTGTGCGGTTCAAGCAAAGAAGTATCGGCCAAGAGGAAGAGGAAGAAGGACGAAGTCGAGGACGTGGACGAGGACTCCGAGTAAGGTGGCAGTGTCGTTGCTCATGGTGGTTCTAATGCAGTGTCTACCGAAATAGTTGCAAAGTTTAATTTCAGGTGTGCTTAATTTAATTTGAGGGGTGTGTTGTGCTGAGCCCCCAGCAGAACTATGTTATGTTTCTTCTTGTTACTTTAACTCTTCAGTACGTACATACTAGTATTTCTTACATTTCATCTTTTAGTTGGTATAGTACTACCACTCATTTCTTCACATTATATACGTACAATATATATGGCCAACATCATATAGACAGCATTTTAGTTGTCAAAGAATTTCAGGGTGCTTAGTTTTGTCAAAGAATTCCAGGATGCTTAGAGGGTGCTTGGATCCAAGGGACTTATTTTAGTCTGACTAAAAATAGTCTCTTTAAGAGGCTAAAGTTCCAAGAACCTCTAACTAAAGAGGGGCTAAAACTAGTCTTGAGACTAAAAAAATTTAGTCAGGGGTACCCCTACTAAAATGTGGATTAGTCCTCTCTCTACTCATTTAACTCCTCTCCTTTAACACAGGCGAGTTCTGGATTGGAGGGTTTGGAGGATAATAAATGCTCATTAACTTGATTTTAGCCTTTTTAGTATTTGGATCCAAGCATGGTGAGGCTAGCATGTTTTAGTCCCACTACTTTTAGTCATGGGACTAAAACGTATCCAAGCACCCTCTTAGTTTTATTTGAGGGGTGGGTTGTGCTGGACACCATTATTGTGAGTAGCCTTTTTAGTAGTACTATATGCATAATTTGGCGACGAGCGCTCTCTATATGTACCACCTTTTTTTAATTTCAAGTTTTGCTCCATGGCGCAATCCATCGATACTACTGTTGTACAAAAGTATACATTTTTAAAAGGCTAGAGGGCGGGGCAGTCTAGCTTGGTCGGTTTCACGAGAGGCAAGGGCCTTTGTGATTCGACGGCTCATTACTGATGGAAGGTGGGGCCTTGTGATTTTACTGCTCGTATAAATGCGCCGACGACCTGATCGAGGAGGAGCAAAGAACTGTGCGGTATACTCAAGTTTAACACTGGAGTAGTACTGCGACGGAGGAGCACGAAACACGGCAGCCCCGTGCCATATGGCGATAAAAATGATCTAATTTTCTAGTCATCTCATTGTTAGCATTGTTCTATTCATTCCCTAAAAAAACCATTGTTCTATTCATGCCTCGCAGAGAATGTGACACGTCCGGCGAAACACCCGAAGCAAAAGATGAACACAGGAGCAAAAGAAGAAGGAAGATTATCACCCCACATGATCTAATTTTCCGCGGAGTCGTAACTGCTTCTTCATCGCCTCCACGACCTCCATCTTCTTGCGTGTCTCCTCCGCCATCTTCTTCATTCTGTCCATGACGTGGGATTTCTCGATGCGAGCCTTCATCATCTGTTCCACGGCCGCATTACGTACCTTGACAGCAGCCGGGTGCTCGATGCGGAGCTTCGCCAACTCCTTCTGTTCCATGACGAGGGCCTGCAACATCTTCATCGAGGAACTACTATTTGCATGCAGCTTCTTCCAGCCGGCGTTCTTCTCCTTCAACAGGTCGATCTCGTGGCAGAGCTTCTCCTTGTCCTCCTGAAGTCGCAGGATTTTGCCGATCGCCTTCTTCTCCGAGGCAATGCTCTTCTTCAGCAGCATCACCAAGCCGGCGGTCAACTCCCCCTGCTGATTGAGCTCAGCGGGCATGTCATCGAGGCTCTCCTTCAGCAACTCCATCAAGCCATGGATGAACTCCTTCTGCTTATTGAGGTGCTTATTGAGCTGATCGGGCATGTCGTCGAGGGATAACGACTCCAGCTCCGCCAGCTCGGCATGTTCGCCTCCATGGCTAGGGCGCTCCTGGGAGCCATCGCTTGCCCGTGAGAGATCTTTCAAGGTCTCTGCGTGGCGGCGAGCCCTCTCTTTTTTCCGCAGCCTTGGTTGCCGCTCCCTTGTTACGAGTAGTTCTCGACCTAGAGCTCTGCTCACCGGCCATGGCAACGACGGACGAAGAAGAAGCACTTATGAGGAGGAAAGGTAGAGTAATTTTCGGTTAGGTAGTTCCCCTTTTTATAACCTAAGTACTAGCACTAGTACTAATACCTGCATAGTGGGAACGAGTTCAGGTTTGGTACGTACTAGTAGGTGTGAGCAGGCTTTCGAATGTGATGGGAACAAGCTAAAGATTAATTGATGGTTTTGGTTTCGAGGCCCGAAACAACTCCCTATGAGTTTAGCGGAACATAAATTTCAAGTACTACACTGCTCAAATGCATAAATATTATGTTACTGTCAAAAATTGGCACAAAATACGAAGGAGACCAATGGAAGTACTACTAGCAACCCACGATTTAACTACTCGCATGCGCGCAATGGAGTAATAATGTCTTTCTTCCGCCCTCACGTCCACTCAATTTGCATGCGCTGTATTAATTGACCATCAATGAAGTGAACGACTTTACACGCGTCAAATTATCACATGGGGTGGATCTTGGTACAAAATTGCGTCCGCCCATGTACCCGCGTGTGCGTGCGAGGGAATGAGTGCTTGTGTGGCGTGCGTGCACATCTTCGTTTCATGCATGTACCGCCAGTATGGCTCAGGGAGGACGAGTACATTCTTCTGGAACCAGCAGCACATCACTATGATCAATCCATGCAAGGAGGTCGCGACAACGCCTCCACATGTGCCACGTGGCTTCATGAACTATAAGAGAGACACTGTGTAGCGTGCCATTGGTATTCTAATTTACGTCTTTTGCACATACTCGAAGTACTAGTAAGGTACACGTGCATTGCACGCATTAGATTTTGCAACCAAATTATGAATAAATACCACACTATAGCATGTAAGCTCTGAGTCATATATGCCTGATGTAGCCCTTCGTTTAATTCTTATAGTTCATCTCATTCAAAATCAATTAGTTTTTATAAAAAAGCTAAGAACACGGGAATAGGAAAAACATGGGATTATAGTGGAATGTTGTCTTGAATCCTACAGGATTGTATGAGTGTTTGATTGTGCATAGAAAAAACGCAGAATTCTTTCAAAGAGGTTTGAGTGGACGGGATGTTTCCTATGAAATCTAGTGCAAATGAATCATATGGAAAAATTCCTATGGTTTATAATCCTACGAATCAAACAACCAAAATAGGAAAAATTCCTAATGATTAGAATCCTCCAAAATTCCTTTGATAATCCTTTGAATTAAAGAACCCCTTAATCTATTTTATGATTCATGGAATTATGCGTTGTAAAGCATAAAGTAAAAACAAATAATGGCAATTCAACTAGAAAAAAAGTTTGTGCAGTTATGATACAGAATATTCTAGAACAAAAGAGAACCACTGTTGTTTTGAGGTTTGTGCATTATGCTTAAGTTCAACCATGGAGTCTGCTAGATTGTACATGTGGCAAAATCCGGTGGGGGGCTATAAGATGGTGCGAGGGGCCGAGTGGAGGGAGACTATGAAGGAATGCACAAGTGCGAGATCGATATTTAGAGAGAGGGGGCGAACACGTGCGCTGTTGCACGGAGTGGCGGAGCCATGAAAAATAAATGAGCTAGGGGGCCAATGTTGGAAATATGCCCTAGAGGCAATAATTAATTGGTTATTATTATATTTCCTTGTTCATGATAATCATTTATTATCCATGCTAGAATTGTATTGATAGGAAACTCAGGTACATGTGTGGATACATAGACAACACCATGTCCCTAGTAAGCCTCTAGTTGACTAGCTCGTTGATCAATAGATGGTTATGGTTTCCTGAACATGGACATTGGATGTCGTTGATAACGGGATCACATCATTAGGAGAATGATGTGATGGACAAGACCCAATCCTAAGCCTAGCACAAGATCGTGTAGTTCGTATGCTAAAGCTTTTCTAATGTCAAGTATCATTTCCTTAGACCATGAGATTGTGCAACTCCCGGATACCGTAGGAATGCTTTGGGTGTACCAAACGTCGCAACGTAACTGGGTGGCTATAAAGGTGCAATTCGGGTATCTCCAAAAGTGTCTGTTGGGTTGGCACGAATCGAGACTGGGATTTGTCACTCCGTGTGACGGAGAGGTATCTCTGGGCCCACTCGGTAGGACATCATCATGATGTGCACAATGTGACCAAGGAGTTGATCACAGGATGATGTGTTACGGAACAAGTAAAGAGACTTGCCGGTAATGAGATTGAACAAGGTATCGGGATACCGACGATCGAATCTCGGGCAAGTGCTATACCGGTAGACAAAGGGAATTGTATATGGGATTGATTGAATACTTGACATTGTGGTTCATCCGATGATATCATCGTGGAGCATGTGGGAGCCAACATGGGTATCCAGATCCTGCTGTTGGTTATTGACCGAAGAGTTGTCTCGGCCATGTCTGCATGACTCCCGAGCCCGTAGGGTCTACACACTTAAGGTTCGATGATGCTAGGGTTATAGGGAATAGATGTACGTGGTTACCGAATGTTGTTCGGAGTCCCGGATGAGATCCCGGACGTCACGAGGAGTTCCGGAATGGTCTAGAGGTAAATATTTATATATGGGAAGTCATCATACGGTCACCGGAATAATTCAGGGGGTTACCGGTATTGTACCGGGACCACCGAAGGGGTTCCGGGGGTCCACCGGGAGGGTTCACCTGCCCCAGAGGGCCCTATGGGCTGTGTGTAGAGAGGGACCAGCCCCTTAGTGGGCTGGGCACCTCCCCCCTATGGCCCATGCGCCTAGGGTTTGGGGGGAACCCTAAAGGGGGGCGCCCCCCTTGCCTTGGGGGGCAAGGCAACCCCCCTGGCTGCCGCCCCTCCTCAGATTGGATCTGAGGGGGCCGCCCCCCCTCTCCCTTGCCCCTATATATATGTGGGTGGTGGGAGGGCAGCTGCACCCCAAGTTCTGGCGCAGCCCTCCCCCTCTCCCAAGTCCTCCTCCTCTCCCGCGGTGCTTGGCGAAGCCCTGCAGGATTGCCACGCTCCTCCACCACCACCACGCCGTCGTGCTGCTGCTGGACAGAATCTTCCCCAACCTCTCCTTCTCTCCTTGCTGGATCAAGGCATGGGAGACATCACCGGGCTGCACGTGTGTTGAACGCGGAGGCGCCGTGATTCGGCGCTTAGATCAGAATCAACCGCGATCTGAATCGCTACGAGTACGACTCCTTCATCCGCGTTCTTGCAACGCTTCCGCATCGCGATCTACAAGGGTATGTAGATGCACTCCCCTTTCCCTTGTTGCTAGATGACTCCATAGATTGATCTTGGTGATGCGTAGAAAATTTTAAAATTCTGCTACGATCCCCAACAGTGGCATCATGAGCTAGGTCTATGCGTAGTTTCTATGCACGAGTAGAACACAAGTTGTTGTGGGCGTCGATTTTGTCAATTTACTTGTCGTTACTAGTCTTATCTTGACTCGGCGGCATCGTGGGAAGAAGCGGCCCAGACCGACCTTACACGTACTCTTACGTGAGACAGGTTCCACTGACTGACATGCACTAGTTGCATAAGGTGGCTAGCGGGTGTGTGTCTCTCCCACTTTAGTCGGATCGGATTCGATGAAAAGGGTCCTTATGAAGGGTAAATAGAAATTGGCATATCACGTTGTGGTTTTGGCGTAGGTAAGAAACGTTCTTGCTAAGAAACCTATAGCAGCCACGTAAAATTTGCAACAACAATTAGAGGACGTCTAACTTGTTTTTGCAGCATATGTCGTGTGATGTGATATGGCCAAAAGGATGTGATGAATGATATATGTGTTGTATGAGATTGATCATGTTCTTGTAATAGGAATCACGACTTGCATGTCTATGAGTATGACAACCGGCAGGAGCCATAGGAGTTGTCTTAATTTATTTATGACCTGCGTGTCAACATAAACGTCATGTAATTACTTTACTTTATTGCTAAACCGTTAGCCATAGTAGTAGAAGTAATAGTTGACGAGACAACTACATGAAGACACGATGATGGAGATCATTGTGTCATGTCAGTGACGATGATGATCATGGCACCCCGAAGATGGAGATCAAAAGGAGCAAAATGATATTGGCCATATCATGTCACTATTTGATTGCATGTGATGTTTATCATGTTTTACATCTTATTTGCTTAGAACGGCGGTAGCTTAAATAAGATGATCCCTCGCAATAATTTCAAGAAAGTGTTCCCCCTAACTGTGCACCGTTGTGAAGGTTCATTGTTTCGAAGCACCACGTGATGATCGGGTGTGATAGATTCTAACGTTCGAATACAACGGGTGTAAGCCAGATTTACACATGCAATACACTTAGGTTGACTTGACGAGCCTAGCATGTACAGACATGGCCTCGGAACACGGAAGACCGAAAGGTCGAACATGAGTCGTATAGAAGATACGATCAACATGAAGATGTTCACCGATGATGACTAGTCCGTCTCACGTGATGATCGGACACGGCGTAGTTGACTCGGATCATGTATCACTTAGATGACTAGAGGGGTGTCTATCTGAGTGGGAGTTCATTGAATAATTTGATTAGATGAACTTAATTATCATGAACATAGTCTAAATTGTCTTTGCAAAAAGGTTGTAGATCAATAGCTCGCGTTGTAGCTCCCTGTTTCAATACGTTCCTAGAGAAAGATTAAGTTGAAAGATATTGTAAGCAATGATGCGGACTAGGTCCGTAGTCCGAGGAGTGTGCTCACTGCTACACAGAAGGCTTACGTCTTTGATGCACCGCTCGATGTGAAAACCCCTACAACATCGTCTGTGGATGTTGTGAACATCTGACAGACACGTCCTGATGACTACTTGATAGTTTAGTGCACCATACTTTACGGCTTAGAATCGGGATTCCAATGACGTTTTGAACGCCATAAGACACATGAGATGTTCCAAGAGCTGAAATTGGGATTTCAGGCTCATGCCCGTGTTGAGAGGTATGAGACCTCTGACAAGTTCTTTTTCCAAACAAGATGGAGGAGAATAGCTCAGCTATTGAGCATGTGCTCAGAATGTCTGGGTGCTACAATCACTTAAATCAAGTGGGAGTTAAACTTCCAGATAAGATAGTGATTGATAGAGTTCTCTAGTCACTATCACTAAGCTACTAGATCTTCATGATGAACTATGACATGCAAGGGATGGAGATGATCCCGGAGTTGTTCGCGGTGCTTAAGACCGCAAAAGGTAGAAATCAAGAAGGAGCATCAAGTGTTGATGGTTTAACAAGACCACTGGTTTCAAGAAGGGCAAGGGCTAGAAGGGAAACTTCATGAATGGCAAACCAGTTGACGCTCCATTGAAGGAACCCAAGGTTGAACCCAAACCCGAGACTAAGTGCTTCTATTGTAAGGGGAACGATCACTGGTAACGGAACTTCCCCAAATGCATGGTAGATAAGAAGGCTGGCAACTTCAACAAAGTATATACGTGTTATTAATGTGTACCTTACTAGTACTCCTGGTAGCATCTAGGTATTGGATACCGGTTCAGTTGCTATTATTGGTGACTTGAAGCAAAAGCTACAGACTAAACAGAGACTGGCTAAGGGCGAGGTGACGATGTGTGTTGGAAGTGTTTCCAAAGTTGATGAGATCACTATCGCACGCACCATCTGCCTTCGGGATTAGTATTGAACCTAGATAAATGTTATAAGGTGTCTATGTTGAGCATGAATATGATTAGATCATGTTCATTGCAATACGGTTATTCATTTAAGTTAGAGAATAATGGTTATTCTGCTTACATGAATAATACCTTTATGGTCATGCACCCAATGGTTTATTGAATCTCAATCATAGTAATACACATGATAATAATATTAACGCCAAAAGATGAAGAGTTAATAATGATAGTACCACTTTCTTGTGGCACTGCCGCTTAGGTCATTTTGGCATAAAATGCATGAAGAAACTCCATGCTGATGGATGTTTGGAGTCACTTGATTTTGAATCGCTTGACACATGCGAGCCATGCCTCATGGGCAGGATGACTAAGATCCCATTTTCAGGTACAATGAAACGGGCAAGTGACTTGTTGGAAATCATACATGCTGATGTGTGTGATCCAATGAGAATTAAGGCATGTGGTGGATATCGTTATTTTCTCATCTTCACTGACGATTTGAGTAGATATGGGTATATTTACTTAATGAAGCACAAGTCTGAAACGTTTGAAAAGTTCAAGTGATTTCAGAGTGAAGTTAAGAACCATCATAACAAGAAGATCAAATTCCTACGTTCTGATCGATGAGAAATTCTGAGTTATGAGATTGGCAATCACTTAAGACATTGTGGAATTGTTTCATAGTTGAAGACACATGGAACACCACAGGGTAATGGTGTGTTCGGACGTCGTAATCGAACCTTATGAGATATGGTGCGATCTATGATGTCTCTTACTGATCTACCATTTTCATTTTGAGGTTATGCGTTAGAGACAGCAGCATTCACTTTAGATAGGACACCATCTAAGTCCGTTGAGACGACGTCGTATGAACATTGGTTTGGCAAGAAACCAAAGTTGTCGTTTCTTAATGTTTGGGGCTGCGATGCTTAAGGCTTCAGCCGGAAAAGCTCGAACCCAAAACGTACAAATACATCTTCATAGGATACCCCAAAGGTAATAGTTGGGTATACCTTCTATCTCAGATCCGAGGGCAAATTGTTTGTCGCTAAGAAAGGGTCCTTTCTCGAGAAGGAGTTTCTCTTGAAAGAATTGAGTGGGAGGAAGATAGAACTTGATGAGGTTGTCGAACCTTTACTTCAACCAGAGAGTGATGCAACACAGAAAGATGTTTTCTGTGGTTCCTACGTCTGTTGAAGAGGAAGTTAATGATAGTGATCATGAAGCTTCGGATCAAGTTGCTATCGAACCTCATAGGTCGACAAGGATATGTACTACTCCTGAGTGGTACGGTAATCTTGTCTTAGATATCATGTTGTTAGACAACAATGAACCTACGAGCAATGGAGAAGCGATGGTGGGCCTATATTCCAACATTAGAAACCATGAAATCCGAGATAGGATCCATGTATCAGAACAAAGTATGGACTTTGGTGGACTTGCCCGATGATCGGCAAGCCATTGAGATAAATGGATCTTTAAGAAGAAGACGGACGTGGACGGTAATGTTACCGTCTATGAAGCTCGACTTGTGGCAAAGAGTCTTTTCACAAGTTCAAGGAGTTGACTACGATGAGATTTTTCTCACCTGTAGCGATGTTTAAGTCCGTCGGAATCATGTTAGCATGAGCTGTATTTTTCGACTATGAAATCTGACAGATGGATGTCAAAACAAGTTTTCTTACCAATTTTTGTAAGAAAAGGTTGTATGTGATACAATCAAAGGTTTTGTCGATCCTAAGGATGCTAAAAGGTATGCTAGCTCCAGTGATCCATCTATGGACTAGAGCGAACATCTCGGAGTCGGAATATATGCTTTGATAGAGTGATCAAAACTTTTAGGTTTATACAATGTTTGCTAGAAACTTGTATTTTCAAAGAAAGTGAGTGGGAGCACTACAAACATTTCTGATAAGTATATTTGGATGACATATTGTTGATCCAAAATGATGTAGAATTTCTGGAAAGCATAAATGGTTGTTTGAAGAGTGATTTTCAAAGGAAGACCTGGATAAAGCTGCTTACATATTGGGCAGCAAGATCTATAGAGATAGATCAAGACGCCTGATGATACTTTCAAAGAACGCACACCTTGATATGTTTTTGAAGGAGTTCAAAATAGATGAGTCAAAGAAGGGATTCTTACCTGAGTTGTAAGGTGTGAAGTTGAGTAAGACTCAAAGCTTGACCACGGCAGAAGAAAGAGGAAGGACGAAGGTCGTCCCCTACGCTTTTGTCATAGGCTCTATACGGTATGCCATGCTGAGTACCGCACCTGATGTGTGCCTTGCCACATGTCTGGCAAGAGGGTACAAAGGTGATCTAGGAGTGGATCACTAGATAGCGGTCAAAATTATCCTTAGAAGAATAAGGAAATGTTTCTCGGTTATGGAGGTGATAAAGAGTTTGACGTAAAGAGTTACGTCGATGCAAGCTTAACACCTATCCGGATAGCTCTGAGTAGAGATACCGGATGCGTATAATGGAGCAACAATTTGGAATAGCTCCAAGTGGAACGTGGTAGCAGCATCTACGATATGACATAAAGTTTTGCGAAATACATAGGGATCTGAATATTGCAGACCCGTTGACTACAACCTCTCTCACAAGCATAACATGATCAAACCCAGAACTCATTGAGTGTTAATCACATAGTGATGTGAACTAGATTATTGAGTCTAGTAAACTCTTTGGATGTTGGTCACATGGCGATGTGACCTGTGAGTGTTAATCACATGGCGATGTGAACTAGATTATTGACTCTAGTGCAAGTGGGAGACTGTTGGAAATATGCCCTAGAGGCAATAATAAATTGGTTATTATTGTATTTCCTTGTTCATGATAATCGTTTATTATCCACGCTAGAATTGTATTGATAGGAAACTCAGATACATGTGTGGATACATAGACAACACCATGTCCCTAGTAAGCCTCTAGTTGACTAGCTTGTTGATCAATAGATGGTTACGGTTTCCTGACCATGGACATTGGATGTCATTGATAACGGGATCACATCATTAGGAGAATGATGTGATGGACAAGACCCAATCCTAAGCCTAGCACAAGATCGTGTAGTTCGTATGCTAAAGCTTTTCTAATGTCAAGTATCATTTCCTTAGACCATGAGATTGTGCAACTCCAGGATACCGTAGGAATGCTTTGGGTGTACCAAACGTCACAACGTAACTGGGTGGCTATAAAGGTGCAATTCGGGTATCTCCGAAAGTGTTTGTTGGGTTGGCACGAATCGAGACTGGGATTTGTCACTCCGTGTGACAGAGAGGTATCTCTGGGCCCACTCGGTAGGACATCATCATAATGTGCACAATGTGACCAAGGAGTTGATCACGGGATGATGTGTTACGGAACGAGTAAAGAGACTTGCCGGTAACGAGATTGAACAAGGTATCGGGATACCGATGATCGAATCTCGGGCAAGTGCTATACCGGTAGACAAAGGGAATTGTATACGGGATTGATTGAATCCTTGACATCGTGGTTCATCCGATGATATCCTCGTGGAGCATGTGGGAGCCAACATGGGTATCCAGATCCCACTGTTGGTTATTGACCGGAGAGTTGTCTCGGCCATGTCTGCATGACTCCCGAGCCCGTAGGGTCTACACACTTAAGGTTCGATGACGCTAGGGTTATAGGGAATAGATGTACGTGGTTACCGAATGTTGTTCGGAGTCCCGGATGATATCCCAGACGTCACGAGGAGTTCCGGAATGGTCCGTAGGTAAAGATTTATATATGGGAAGTCATCATACGGTCATCGGAATAATTCGGGGGGTTACCGGTATTGTACCGGGACCACCGAAGGGGTTCCGGGGGTCCACCGGGAGGGTCCACCTGCCCCAGAGGGGGGTTGCTAGATGACTCCATAGATTGATCTTGGTGATGCGTAGAAAATTTTAAAATTTTGCTACGATCCCCAACAGCCAAGCATTGCTAATCCTTTATGAGGAGGGTCAATTCATGAACTTAAACCATTTTTAGCAGCAATTGTCTAATGATCACATTCATATTAGCCTCGATATATAGTGATGTTAGGGGGTGTCGGTGTACAAAAAGAGGGGTACACTTTTTGTACCCCTATAACTGTGCACGGGCAGTCTGAGCCACGAGCACCACCACAATAAGCACGGCAAGGGAGGTGAGCCAAGGTAAGACCGAAGCTCAAGAGAACTGGAGCAACACCAAGGCCAAGACCACGAAGAACCAAGGGACGAGGCAGGCTCCCCCGGCAAGATCCTTGCCGGGGCCGACTTTAGCAGCCCCAACGAGGCCCTTGCCGTAGCGACTTGCCCCACACCTACGGAGCGAATCACCCTTGAGCCCACAGCCCCCACGGGGCAAGGATTCGGGAGACATCCCCGTGGTGGCATGCAGATCTTTGTGAAGACATTCAAGACCAGATGCACACTAAGAAGATGACGACCCTTGGCGGGATCCCAACCAAGTAGGACCACAAGGCCCCCGGCAAGCGCCTTGCCGGGGATGACAGCAGGCGCCTCGGCAAGACCCCTTGCCGGGGCCCCGGCAAGACCCTTGCCGAGGACACCTACAGGCCACCATCAGGCCCACACCAACCAAGTCTCCACCGCCGTATGCATGCAGCTGCCGACCCAACCAGCTGGGCAGGCACCTGTGTGGCGGCGTGCAGATCTTCGTGAAGACACCACCACCGCGCCACCTCAGCTGCCTGCCTGCCTACATGGCACCATGTGCGTCGCTGGCCAGGGCGCGTGTCAACGCGAGGGGAAGCGGCAACGGACGGGACAGGCTTCGCCCCCGCCCCCGATAAAGCAAGGACACCTAAGCAAGACACATTAAATGCGCCTTGTCATGTAATGCGAGGGATAACCTCGCATCACTGTACCCTTTCCACCTCCTGTGTGCCACTGTGGAAACCTCTTTTTCTATAAAAGGAGGCCCGAGGCGATGAGGAAGAGGATTCGGCTCTTTGGAGCTCCTCACGCCCCATAGCTAGCTCAAGAACACAGATAAACAATCCACCAAAGCAGGAGTAGGGTTTTACGCATCCTCGCGGCCCGAACCTGGGTAAATGAATCGTGTGCTATATGTTTGATCCGCTCTTCTCACGACCCCGCGCCCCGCAACCGTAGTAGGGATTCTTGTGATCCCATAGGTGTCGTTCCCACCGACATCTTTGGCGCGCCAGGTAGGCGAACGCAGTTGTGAGAATCGGCTTTAGCGGTTAGTTCGACGCTTCTTCATCATCATGGCGCCCAAGAAGAAGACGACGGTGGCGGTCGGCCAGTCGGGAGCCAGACCGCCCGTCCCGACGCGGGCGAGCAGCGGACCGGTCGCAGAAAGGACCCGGGGTGCTGCTCGCGAACACCGACACCTTCACAACAGCCGGAGTTTGGGAGGTGGCGATGTTTGTGCGCCTGGTAACGGTCCACACATCGCCAAATCCAAAGACGGAGCCAGGCCCTCCGCGGGTGGAGCAGGGCCTTCCAAGGTCACCGCCGCCCCGCCCGAAGGGGACGCAAGGGCCTCCAAGACTCCCACGCCGGCGCCAACAGCGCGCTCCTCCCAGGCGGCGTGCGACGAACGGCATAATCGCGCCGAAGATCCCGGGCGTCGCCGCGGGAAGAGCCCCGAGCGCCACTCCCGGGACGTACAAGACCTGCCCGCTCGCCGAAGCGCTGGTGAAAATGGCATGCGACTGCGGGACCGTGATAGAGCTCCTTCTGACATGGTCAGAAGTCGCAGCGCGTCGCGATCCGTGCAGGTTTCGCTGCCACCAACGCCAGCAGAGGCTCTGGCGCGCGCGCAGTTGCTCCTCGACTTTCCTCCCACTATGGGGAAACTCGACGAATGGAGAGCCACCATCCGAAGCCTTGTTGAAGTGGCCAACAAAGACGAACCGAGTCCGGTGGAGCCCCCGGGTCGGCGCTCCGATGGAGTCCCACGCACCAGTGGCGGGAGAGCCGGCGACGCTGCAACCACGGTGCATTCGCCTCCTCCTCGCCCGGTGCCGTGGACGCTAGCTCGTCGCGACGTTACGGGCGACGACGTCTCCATAGCGTCGTCTGACCCGCGGACCCACTGTGACCAGCGCCAAGTTCTTCGGGAACGAGCCCATGAAGACGCTCGAACCACTATCGAGCGCCGGCGCGGAGCGCGCCACCAGTCTGACAGGCGAGCAGGGCCTGCTGTGGACCATCCGGCCCCGGAGAGCCCTGGAGGCCTACCTTACGAGGTAGGCTGTCCGGCTTTTACCCGTGAGCTGCGGCAGTTCCAGTGGCCCACTCACCGCACCTTCAAACCTGACGTTGGCGAAAAGTACAACGGCAAGACCCACCCGTCTGAGTTCCTCAGCATCTACACCAACGCGATGCAAGCTGCCGGAGCCCGCGACGATAAGGTGCTTGTGAATTACTTTCCATTGGCTCTTAAACCCAATGCCATGTCATGGTTGATGCACCTGCCGGTAGACTTTATTTCTTCCTGGTCAGATTTGTGCCATGAGTTTGTTGGCGCCTTTACTGGAGGTCACCGAGCCCATGGCCAAGCAAGCGACCTGCACGTCATCCCCCAGAAAGAAGGTGAGAGTCTGCGCAAGTATATACAGAGGTTTAGCCGGGTACAATACAATATCCCTGATGTTCACCCTGCTGCCATCATCAGCGCGTTCCATCAAAACGCACGTAACCGCAAGATGCGTGAAGAGCTGGCAATGAACAAGGTGAAAGATGTGGCAGAACTCTATGTTCTTGCCAATAGATGTGCCCGGGCTGAAGAGGGAAGGAAGTACCCTGGCGAAGACACCGGCGTGGAAACCGACTCTTCAGATGAGGATGTTGCCGCCCCGGCAAAGAAAAGCCGGCGCCGCAACAGGAAGCGCAAAGGAAAAGCCATGCTTGCCGTCGAGGGATCTGATGACACCATGTCAGGACCCCGACTCAATGTCACATCGATCTAGCCGGTAACACCTCATATCACTTTGCGGCCTCACGCACGGTATCCCCACGGGTGTCGCCTTACCTTTGCCCGGGACCGTTTGCGCCTTTTGGCTCACGTATATGATAGTGTCGCTAGCATCCATATGATAAGGAGCCCGGGCTGACATGACTAGTCGTAAACCCAAAGTGGCACAGACTTACAGGGACAGGCATTCATGACCCAGCTTCGAACGTGTCGGTCATCAGCAAGTGGGTCCGGGCTGTAGCACTGGGCTAGCAGGACTCTGGTAAACCGGGCTGTAGCGGGCTAACAGGACTCCGGTACTCAAAGCGTGACATTTCCCCAAAGGGACAGACACAGGAACGAAGAAGGACACATGCCGGCCAGCCTAAGTGTTCCAGAGCAGTAGCAGGCTACCATGGCTCAGCGGTAACACTAGGAGACATTTCCCGGTAAGAGAGGCTACTAAAGATAAACAACTAGATAGTCAGATCCCACACATACCAAGCACTTCAATAACATACACACAATATGCTCGATATGTGCAATACAACATGGCATCACAACATGACTCTACGACTCAAGTAGTTTATTCAATAGGCTCCGAGGAGCGAGACATTACAAACATGGGTCTCATGACCCAACAATCAGAGCATACAAGTCAAGCACAAACGGAAGCTATCATGTCTGAGTACAGACATCTATAAATGGAAAAGGCTGAGAAGCCTGACTATCTATCAGATCCTGACGAGGGCACAAGATCGTAGCTGAGGTATCAAGCTAAACGTCGAAGTCCAAGCGGAACTACTAGTGAGACTGAAGTCTCTCTGCAAAACATAAAATAGGCAAACGTGAGTACAAATGTACCCAACAAGACTTACATCAGAACTAACTACATATGCATCATTATCAACAAAGGGGTGGTGGGGTTTAACTACAGCAAGCCAGCTTTGACTCGGTGGCTATCCTAACTACGACTGCAAGCGACTCTTTTGAGGTGGCGCACACGAGTCCACATATTCACCATATCAATACACCACTATGGATCCGCTCCCGTCTCTCTACGAGAACGCCATCCATAGCACTCACGCTTATCTTGCGTATTTTAGAGTATCCACTTTCACTTGTCTATGAACTATGCAAGGGGTCCAAGTTTCCATATCCGAGGAATCCGGCTATTCGAATAGATGATGTTAACCCTGCAGGGGTGTACTTCTTCACACACGCTCTCGCCACTTACCGCCCTGTACACGTCATGTACCTCGGCAACCTTCAAGCGGAAGCCGGGCGAGGGAGTCGGCCACGACCTGACTAACCGAACAAGTCTCTAGTCCAGGTTTATCGCCTATTCGGGTTCCATCCGCAAGGAGATCCGGCCGGGGTGTCGCTCACGGCCCCAAACGATGTGAGCAGGGTTCCCAAGCCCACCATCCGGGTGCCACTTGGTACACCGTGCCACTGTGCCTAGTCTGTCCCAAGCCCACCTGTACCGGGTGCCACTTGGTAGACTACTAACACTACCTACAAACACCAGAAACTAGTTGCAACTCCTGGACAGAGATCATGTTGATTAATAAGTCGAGAGGGGCACTTAAGCATTCCAATGTGTGGTAGTAGCTGGTCATGGATCACAAACACAGAACTCAGTTCCTGAGGACGGCTGCAATGAGACAACCCACCATGTACTCCTACATGGCCTCTCACCGCTACCTTTACCAAATCGTGTTCATACACTTAGCTCACACACAGTAGGACATGTTCACACGCCTCTGATTCATCCCCGATGAATCAGACCTGACACAACTCTAAGCAGTAGCAGGCATGACAAACAAGCATGAATGAGTAGGCACAACAGGGCTCAAACAACTCCTACTCATGCTAGTGGGTTTCATCTATTTACTGTGGCAATGACAGGTCATGCAGAGGATAAAGGGGTTCAGCTACCGCAGCAAATAACAATATATCGTTGTTGTCCTAATGCAGTAAAAGAGAGCAGGAGTGAGAGAGTGGGATTTTATCGGAATGAACAAGGGGGTTTTGCTTGCCTGGCACTTCTGAAGATAATATAGCTCTTCATCGGTGTCATCGATCACATCGTCGGTACACGTCTATCGAGAGGGGACAATTACCGGCAAATACAGAAAACACGATCAATGCAATGCACAATATGATGCATGCTATGACATGGCAATATGAATGTGTTTTGGGCTAATGCACCTAAAACCAGAGTAAATGAAGTTGGTTTGAATCCAAGATTCAAATTCAAACTCCATATGTGGTTATTTAAATGTCATTCACTTCATTTGTCCTAAACAGTAGTGATAAGTTGTTATAACATGCATGAAAATGGTACAGATGGATTCCTTGAATTTTTCTGATAATTTTTCATATATAAATTATTTAATTTGGAGTTACGGTTAATTTTCTATGATTTATTGAAGTTTTAGCTATTTTCTGGAATTTTCTGATTTATTTTAAATCCAGAAAATCATTTAATGCGTCAGCATGACATCACCTTGACGTCAGCAGGTCAACAGGGCGCCTCCAGGTCAAACCTGACGTGTGGGGGCCACACATCAGTGACACAGGGTTGTTTAACCCACTGACAGGTGGGGCCGGGTCAAAGGCCACGTCAGCACGGTCAAGCTGACGCGTGGGGCCACTGTGATTAATCTAAACTAACAGAAGTTTAAGCCGTGGTTAATTAAGGGCGTGGGGCCCAGCTGTCAGTGTCACAGGGGCTAATTAGCAGGGTCATTAGCCCCTAACGACGGCGCCACGTCAGCACGTCGGAGACCAGCCGATGGCGACCACAGAACACGGCGGGGGCACGCCGGACTTGCGCC
Organism: Triticum aestivum; assembly: GCF_018294505.1. NCBI lineage: Eukaryota > Viridiplantae > Streptophyta > Magnoliopsida > Poales > Poaceae > Triticum > Triticum aestivum. The sequence goes on along the minus strand of NC_057794.1, from coordinate 427,660,856 downwards.
AGGGCGTCGGATTGGCGCGCTGAGGGCACCAGGGCATAGCCCTCGCTCTTGCGCATCCAGAGAGCCAAAGGGGAGGGGTTGGGGTGGTTCGAGCTCGCCAGGGTCGAGCTCGTGGCGGCGGCCGGCGTTCGGGAGCAGCCGAGTATGGTGCTAGAGGGCACGGGAGGCGGAGCTACTGGTAGCTGCAGGTTCGTGGAGGCGCGCTGAGCACACTGGTGTACTCGGGTGGGAGCTCCAGTGGCTCTGGCCACGACGGCGACGAGGCACGGCGGCGGCGAGCTTCGGCCGCGGCGGAGCTATGGCCTAGAGCTCGCAAACGCGAGGGGAGAGAGAGGGGTTCTGCACGGAGGCTCACCGCGGAGCTGTAGGGAGGGTTAGTGGGCTCGGGGGCGGCCGGAGTGCAGCGAATCGACGGCGACGATCTCCGGTGGCCAAAGAGGGGAACGGCGACGTGGGCGGCGATGCAGGGCTTCCGGAGGGCCGTGGGTCGGTGGGGAGGAAGGAGGGGGTCGAGGGGGAGCTCCTGGGCGCATCGGCGAGGCTAGGGGTGGCCGGTGGCCACGGGGGAGCTCGTCGGCGGCGGCGGGTGTGTTCGGTGGCTGCGCGCGAGA
>NC_057794.1:427654306-427659612 GCF_018294505.1 Triticum aestivum | reverse complement strand
GAGAAGGGCCAGGGGCTGCCAGGTAAGGTCCAGGTAAATTCTGTTTTATATTTTTCTGTTCTGTTTTGTTTTATTAATTTATTTTGCCACTGTTTTGAATTTTAAAATAATTCAAACAATGCCAAAAACTCCTCTGAACATTTTATATTGCTAGATGGACTTTTCCAAAAGCTTATAAAATATTTCAGGGGTATTTAAATTATATTCTAATTATATGAATATAATTCAAATTCAAATAGCTAATGATTTAAATTCAAAGTCCCAAAAATAAATCCTTAAAAATGTTCAATATTTTGGTTGGGACCAGAACCCTTACCAAAAATTATCAAACATTTATGAAGAGCCCTTTTGGAGCAATGAATGAGATTTCTAGGGGTTTTGCCCCTCTTTTATTTAGGGTTTTGAGGCTTCCAATATTCCTCAATTCAAGTTTCAAAAATATAGACATGATGCACACATGAAGCTAACCTAGAGCAATGCCTGAAGCTAGGGATGTGACAACTCACCCCCACTAAACAAGAATCTCGTCTCGAGATTCAAGCGTAGGGTAGGATGAAGGGGAAACGCAAACTAGTACAATCTTCACGATCCAGGGTGCACTTCAGTTGAACGTTGATTCGATCACCATCATTGTCTTGATGTCTTGTTCTGAGAACTCCGGCTAATCATGACAACGAGAGGAAAGGAAAGACCCTAAAAGAATCGTTCTTCTCGAAGGTCGAACAACTCAGGATTAACTCACGGAATGGGACATAGCAACATCTCTCGAGCTGAGAGGCGAAGCACACATCCATAGGAATGGAGTGAAGCAGATGACGAAGGTTCACTAGGTAGACCACAATTCCACACCTAAGAGGGTGGTGAACGGTTGTCAACGTAGCGAGGAGTTGAGTTTCCATAATACCATAACGATGCACCTTAGGGAAGGTGACTCATAGAAATATCCCCTTAAGTGGCAAAAAGAATTACCTTTGATTCAAAGATCATTGAAACTCTTTAAACCAGCCTAAGACAATTCTCGAGCGATCGTTTGGAGGGGGTCGGTAGAATGGCATACTCGGACTTGGATGATGTGGATTACCTTGTTGAAGACAACGTAATGGATGAATTTGCTTATCACCGGAAATGGAAGAGACCCATGGTAGAATGACACATTGGCGGTGCAAGCTGAGAACAAAATGCAAACGCTGGGAATGATTCTGGTAACTGGGGAAGAACCCAACAATAGAGAGTGAATTCACCATTTGAAAAGGTCATAGCATTGCCGAGGAAACTGAGAGGAATCTCAGTTAGAGCCGATGATATCACGTAGCGCTTGTGCGTGCTCTCAAGAACTTGAGCATTTCCATAATCATCAAGGTTTTACCAACATCCGTGTCAAGGGTCCGGTAACACAACTTACTACCATGATGAATGGTGATGGAGGATGCAGATGCAAAGAAGGATGACACTTTCTCAGATTTCACCCTTGGCGAGGCCAAGGAAACAAAATCTGGATGATCGACCGAGAGACATTTAGCACTCCGCTTCTAATGTTCTCCTTGATGTGCTAGTGTAACCCATTCATAGAAATGGTCTGGTATCTAGAACATCAAGTAAAGGTCGGACTTCGGAAAGACAAAAATCCATAGAGGCAACTAGGGAGTAAACCCTACGAAATCCCTATGGGGAGGTGGCCAACTTCTTCAATCAAGATATTATAATAACAGGTCTACCGGATGGGTGTGTTGGCCACGACATCCACTTTACCGGTTATCGAGGGACCAATATTATAGTTCTTGGGAAATGTTCCAACCATTATATCTGCCCGAGATTCAGATCTGGTTGGTGTCAGGATATTCCAGACTCATCGAGTCTAGGAAGAAAAATGAAAGTTTGTAACACAAATCGACGAGACGACGTCGCGAGATTCTCGGGGAGCGAACTACGATAGCAAGCTCCAAAACATGAGCTGGTTCTGCTACAACATGTGAACACGATGTCCAAGACAAGCATGACCACAAAGTAGTCTTATAATAAAACACTACCGAGTTCAGGAGGGGAACCATCATCGAGGATATCGAAGTCTTGTACAAATCCGTCTGGTACCTTCGGGACTAGCACTTAGAACCTATTAACCTTGAACAAATCAATCAGTGGCTTGGTGTGCTAGGGACACATATAGAATGGAGGTTGCAAGTCTCCAGACCACAGAATACTTCGCACGTATGCATGACTGATTTGGGATGATTCCAGAGGAAGCAAAACTAACTTTCTCAAATTCACGGCGGCAACTTTCACCAAATGCACGTGTATAAGAGGAAGTCACTCCTTTCATCAAACAAATACTTCATGAGCTAGCATGAACAAATGCTTTCAAAAGTTTCCAACACTAGCTTAATGTTCAACAAAATCATGGAGGAGATAAGGATGTTGTCAATGGGCTCAACAACAATTCATCTAGGTTTCCTTTTAAAGGAAATTCCATAGTTAAGTGAACAAGTGATAGCATTGGTTAGACCCAAGAATATAATGGTGTATGCTCGAGGGATCAACCACGAGTAAGACAACATTACGAACATCGTTGGTTCTGACTTGATTTGACGATAGCCCACACTCAAATCAAAGGATTGATAAGACAATAGGTGCAGCAACTGATCACAGGGACCAATCGATGAAGATATCATCTTTCTTCAACACACACTACACAAGAATATCCCTTTGGAACGAACTAAGTCAGGCAAGCTTTTATCCTCCAACTCTCCAAGTTGTTGTCTAGCTTAACCAACTAGCTCAGGGATATCTAACACTGATTCTTGGAGAGAAGGTGGTTCACAAGAAACCAACTTGATCACGAGCTCAACATAACGGTCAGGTGACGACCTGGTGATACTTCCGAGAAGATATTCAGAAAATCATGAACCACCGGTATGTTACTAAGCTCGAGAACAATCTCGCTTTTGAGGGCAAGACGATATGATCAAATGAGTGAGGACTTGACAAGATCCTAACTCATCAATCGAAGGGTGCATCAAAATAAGGACTAGGTAGCACGATCAGTCTTAGAAGGATGATTCAAAAACCAACACGCTAAGAATGAGGTTATCGTCCATTTAACTACCAAGCAACGAGGTTGCTGGGAGTATTGATTTCACACATCACAATTCATTTGTCGGTATTCCGGTTGCAATAACACAGGAACCGAGGAATGAATAATGATGGCAAAAGTATCACTGTACCAAGAGTTCATAGGATGGTGTGCAATTCCTATAACAATCCCGATATAAAAGATGGTAATACTCCAAGGTAGAATAGAGCAAAAGCTGGATTGGCATTTGATCTGCGGAATACAACTACTTTGACCCAATCCTAGGTATGGATGAGGTACTGGAGTTTGTTTCTCCAAGTCATTCAGGACAGAATGGCTTGACGGACCATAAGGGTAATAGGCATCGGTAAACGAATGCATGCATACTCTTGACTATCAATTGATAGACGAAGGTCAGAATGCAACTAAGGAGGGACAACTCAAAGGAACATATGATTTTCTGAGTTGTGGATGCATAGATTAGCATGTCGAACCAGTTCAACATATTTCTTCCGGACAATCCATGCGGAAAAATAGAACTGGCAGAGTCACAACTATGAATGGAGAACCCATCGAGAGCACTCCTGTTGTGATCTTTTGATCCAACAAACTCTTGCCATAATGGTTCATGGTATTTGGAAGAAGGATATACCACGGACCTCGAGGACTATCGCAAAGGTTACTAATATCCTAAAGGAACTAGCAAACACTATCAACATGAGGTAGGTAGAGTGAATCTCGGGTTCAAAACCCAGGAGTAGAATACCTATTACTAAGTAGCATCACGGGATGCTTTCGAGAATGATGGCCAGAATCATCACACTGGGAACACAAATCATGGCTAAATTACTAGATGATCCCCTAAGACACCTAGGGTCATAATAGTAACTCCAACATAAGGTCAAGGCAATAGAATACCTCAACTCAACAATTAGTGTGATTGAGCTGGCATAAAGGAGCATTGAAACCAGAGGGAAAGGATTTGGCAAATGCATCAGACTATTTAGAAACCTGGAATGACTCGGACAGCATAACGACTGTAAATGCTCAGAAAAGATTTGAGACATTCACAAAAATAGTGGCATAACCACTCAGAAGCACAATATCAAGGTTTCAAGATCAACAATTAGCATACGAAAGTAGTAGGAACTGAACTGAGACTTAAACCCAACAATCTATAAGTCTACGGATTAGTAACACGTGATCCTAATAGAAAGAAGAGATAGCCTAGTTCTTAATCCCCGTAGAGGAGAAGATGATGTCTCAGATCAGAAGGCCATGAGGTATAAGGAGTAAAAAGAGCCTTACGTTCCATCCCACAATCAATTCCCTTATATAACTAAAGAATTTCTAGACTCAACTTCGACCAGTTTGGCTTGGTAATCCTACAGGCAGTCAAGCTCTGATACCAACGCTGTCAGGACCCCGACTCAATGTCACATCGATCTAGCCGGTAACACCTCATATCACTTTGCGGCCTCATGCACGGTATCCCCACGGGTGTCGCCTTACCTTTGCCCGGGACCGTTTGCGCCTTCACGTATATGATAGTGTCGCTAGCATCCATATGATAAGGAGCCCGGGCTGACATGACTAGTCGTAAACCCAAAGTGGCACAGACTTACAGGGACAGGCATTCATGACCCAGCTTCGAACGTGTCGGTCATCAGCAAGTGGGTCTGGGCTGTAGCACTGGGCTAGCAGGACTCCGGTAAACCGGGCTGTAGCGGGCTAACAGGACTCCGGTACTCAAAGCGTGACATTTCCCCGAAGGGACAGACACAGGAACGAAGAAGGACACATGCCGACCAGCCTAAGTGTTCCAGAGCAGTAGCAGGCTACCATGGCTCAGCGGTAACACTAGGAGACATTTCCCGGTAAGAGAGGCTACTAAAGATAAACAACTAGATAGTCAGATCCCACACATACCAAGCACTTCAATAACATACACACAATATGCTCGATATGTGCAATACAACATGGCATCACAACATGACTCTACGACTCAAGTAGTTTATTCAATAGGCTCCGAGGAGCGAGACATTACAAACATGGGTCTCATGACCCAACAATCAGAGCATACAAGTCAAGCACAAACGGAAGCTATCATGTCTGAGTACAGACATCTATAAATGGAAAAGGCTGAGAAGCCTGACTATCTATCAGATCCTGACGAGGGCACAAGATCGTAGCTGAGGTATCAAGCTAAACGTCGAAGTCCAAGCGGAACTACTAGTGA
>NC_057794.1:427651498-427653122 GCF_018294505.1 Triticum aestivum | reverse complement strand
GAGAGAGTGGGATTTTATCGGAATGAACAAGGGGGTTTTGCTTGCCTGGCACTTCTGAAGATAATATAGCTCTTCATCGGTGTCATCGATCACATCGTCGGTACACGTCTATCGAGAGGGGACAATTACCGGCAAATACAGAAAACACGATCAATGCAATGCACAATATGATGCATGCTATGACATGGCAATATGAATGTGTTTTGGGCTAATGCACCTAAAACCAGAGTAAATGAAGTTGGTTTGAATCCAAGATTCAAATTCAAACTCCATATGTGGTTATTTAAATGTCATTCACTTCATTTGTCCTAAACAGTAGTGATAAGTTGTTATAACATGCATGAAAATGGTACAGATGGATTCCTTGAATTTTTCTGATAATTTTTCATATATAAATTATTTAATTTGGAGTTACGGTTAATTTTCTATGATTTATTGAAGTTTTAGCTATTTTCTGGAATTTTCTGATTTATTTTAAATCCAGAAAATCATTTAATGCGTCAGCATGACATCACCTTGACGTCAGCAGGTCAACAGGGCGCCTCCAGGTCAAACCTGACGTGTGGGGGCCACACGTCAGTGACACAGGGTTGTTTAACCCACTGACAGGTGGGGCCGGGTCAAAGGCCACGTCAGCACGGTCAAGCTGACGCGTGGGGCCACTGTGATTAATCTAAACTAACAGAAGTTTAAGCCGTGGTTAATTAAGGGCGTGGGGCCCAGCTGTCAGTGTCACAGGGGCTAATTAGCAGGGTCATTAGCCCCTAACGACGGCGCCACGTCAGCACGTCGGAGACCAGCCGACGGCGACCACAGAACACGGCGGGGGCACGCCGGACTTGCGCCAGGGCGTCGGATTGGCGCGCTGAGGGCACCAGGGCATAGCCCTCGCTCTTGCGCATCCAGAGAGCCAAAGGGGAGGGGTTGGGGTGGTTCGAGCTCGCCGGGGTCGAGCTCGTGGCGGCGGCCGGCGTTCGGGAGCAGCCGAGTATGGTGCTAGAGGGCACGGGAGGCGGAGCTACTGGTAGCTGCAGGTTCGTGGAGGCGCGCTGAGCACACTGGTGTACTCGGGTGGGAGCTCCAGTGGCTCTGGCCACGACGGCGACGAGGCACGGCGGCGGCGAGCTTCGGCCGCGGCGGAGCTATGGCCTAGAGCTCGCAAACGCGAGGGGAGAGAGAGGGGTTCTGCACAGAGGCTCACCGCGGAGCTGTAGGGAGGGTTAGTGGGCTCGGGGGCGGCCGGAGTGCAGCGAATCGACGGCGACGATCTCCGGTGGCCGAAGAGGGGAACGGCGACGTGGGCGGCGATGCAGGGCTTCCGGAGGGCCGTGGGTCGGTGGGGAGGAAGGAGGGGGTCGAGGGGGAGCTCCTGGGTGCATCGGCGAGGCTAGGGGTGGCCGGTGGCCACGGGGGAGCTCGTCGGCGGCGGCGGGTGTGTTCGGTGGCTGCGCGCGAGAGAGCCAGAGGAGGAGAGGAGCTCGGGGAGAGAGTGAGAGGCCTGGGGGGGTGCGTGGCGTCGCGGACGGGGTCCAGGGCGACGAGAGGAAGCAGGAGGTGGCCAGGGGAAAGCAGGAGGTGGCCGAGGCAGCGTCGGCGCGCGCCACGCCTCGCCTCTGTTCGTCCT
>NC_057794.1:427648509-427650701 GCF_018294505.1 Triticum aestivum | reverse complement strand
CCAGCCTAAGTGTTCCAGAGCAGTAGCAGGCTACCATGGCTCAGCGGTAACACTAGGAGACATTTCCCGGTAAGAGAGGCTACTAAAGATAAACAACTAGATAGTCAGATCCCACACATACCAAGCACTTCAATAACATACACACAATATGCTCGATATGTGCAATACAACATGGCATCACAACATGACTCTACGACTCAAGTAGTTTATTCAATAGGCTCCGAGGAGCGAGACATTACAAACATGGGTCTCATGACCCAACAATCAGAGCATACAAGTCAAGCACAAACGGAAGCTATCATGTCTGAGTACAGACATCTATAAATGGAAAAGGCTGAGAAGCCTGACTATCTATCAGATCCTGACGAGGGCACAAGATCGTAGCTGAGGTATCAAGCTAAACGTCGAAGTCCAAGCGGAACTACTAGTGATACTGAAGTCTCTCTGCAAAACATAAAATAGGCAAACGTGAGTACAAATGTACCCAGCAAGACTTACATCAGAACTAACTACATATGCATCATTATCAACAAAGGGGTGGTGGGGTTTAACTGCAGCAAGCCAGCTTTGACTCGGTGGCTATCCTAACTACGACTGCAAGCGACTCTTTTGAGGTGGCGCACACGAGTCCACATATTCACCATATCAATACACCACTATGGATCCGCTCCCGTCTCTCTACGAGAACGCCATCCATAGCACTCACGCTTATCTTGCGTATTTTAGAGTATCCACTTTCACTTGTCTATGAACTATGCAAGGGGTCCAAGTTTCCATATCCGAGGAATCCGGCTATTCGAATAGATGATGTTAACCCTGCAGGGGTGTACTTCTTCACACACGCTCTCGCCACTTACCGCCCTGTACACGTCATGTACCTCGACAACCTTCAAGCGGAAGCCGGGCGAGGGAGTCGGCCACGACCTGACTAACCGAACAAGTCTCTAGTCCAGGTTTATCGCCTATTCGGGTTCCATCCGCAAGGAGATCCGGCCGGGGTGTCGCTCACGGCCCCAAACGATGTGAGCAGGGTTCCCAAGCCCACCATCCGGGTGCCACTTGGTACACCGTGCCACTGTGCCTAGTCTGTCCCAAGCCCACCTGTACCGGGTGCCACTTGGTAGACTACTAACACTACCTACAAACACCAGAAACTAGTTGCAACTCCTGGACAGAGATCATGTTGATTAATAAGTCGAGAGGGGCACTTAAGCATTCCAATGTGTGGTAGTAGCTGGTCATGGATCACAAACACAGAACTCAGTTCCTGAGGACGGCTGCAATGAGACAACCCACCATGTACTCCTACATGGCCTCTCACCGCTACCTTTACCAAATCGTGTTCATACACTTAGCTCACACACAGTAGGACATGTTCACACGCCTCTGATTCATCCCCGATGAATCAGACCTGACACAACTCTAAGCAGTAGCAGGCATGACAAACAAGCATGAATGAGTAGGCACAACAGGGCTCAAACAACTCCTACTCATGCTAGTGGGTTTCATCTATTTACTGTGGCAATGACAGGTCATGCAGAGGATAAAGGGGTTCAGCTACCGCAGCAAATAACAACATATCGTTGTTGTCCTAATGCAGTAAAAGAGAGCAGGAGCGAGAGAGTGGGATTTTATCGGAATGAACAAGGGGGTTTTGCTTGCCTGGCACTTCTGAAGATAATATAGCTCTTCATCGGTGTCATCGATCACATCGTCGGTACACGTCTATCGAGAGGGGACAATTACCGGCAAATACAGAAAACACGATCAATGCAATGCACAATATGATGCATGCTATGACATGGCAATATGAATGTGTTTTGGGCTAATGCACCTAAAACCAGAGTAAATGAAGTTGGTTTGAATCCAAGATTCAAATTCAAACTCCATATGTGGTTATTTAAATGTCATTCACTTCATTTGTCCTAAACAGTAGTGATAAGTTGTTATAACATGCATGAAAATGGTACAGATGGATTCCTTGAATTTTTCTGATAATTTTTCATATATAAATTATTTAATTTGGAGTTACGGTTAATTTTCTATGATTTATTGAAGTTTTAGCTATTTTCTGGAATTTTCTGATTTATTTTAAATCCAGAAAATCATTTAATGCGTCAGCATGACATCACCTTGACGTCAGCAGGTCAACAGGGCGCCTCCAGGTCAAACCTGACGTGTGGGGGCCACAC